>NC_057799.1:71183894-71191327 GCF_018294505.1 Triticum aestivum | reverse complement strand
TAATTAGAAATAAAATAAATACGTTTTTTGTTGTAAGTAGATACAAAACAAAACAAATAAAGCAAAAGAGAAAAAAAACATGAGCCATCAACTCCATAACCTCCATATCTGGGATAGAGAAGGGCGATCCCTTGGAGTGGGATTCACATACAGTTGCCCGTAACATCTACCATTCGAGCCTAGCAGGTGGAACTCAGATCTGTCAACAGTGTCAAAGCGGCAAATAGCAGGCGGAGGAGAAGCCACCGATGTCATGTGTAGATCCCTTCTAGGTCTTGCGAATCGTGCTATTACAGCAATTTGGTTGGTTGATCCCAAAAAAAAGGAATTTGGTAGGTTTTCTTGAAGCCCTAGCTTGTTGTGCCGTCCTATTCTCTCAATGCAATTTAGCAAATGCTACTACAGTACAGTAAAGGGCACAAAGAAAAAGCACACAGTGAAGGAAAATACCTCCATATCAAAGCTGCTACTTATCTTGTTGGTTATCAGGATGTGGATATGTAGAATTTTCTCTAGCCACGGCAACAGACATGCATTCATCGAGGGGGTTCACTACAGAACAAAATAAATGCTGACGTTAGTTGTTGAGGGTACGTTTGACATCCCTGAGAGACTAGATAATGAAAAGATGAATCGTCAAACCTGGATGAACAAAGACGCTACCAAGTGGATGAATCTGATGGCCTGTCCTCCCTTGAAGATCATGCGTCCTCCCTTGAAGGCGCCACCAGGGCCATGGACGCCTCATACACCGCCGCTGACGTGTTGTAGTGATGAGGTATCGTGCAGGATCTGACACAGGATCACCTTCAGGCAAGATGAATAGGTCTTCAGGGGCACGACGACAGCGGTGGCGCCATGGCTGGGACTGGTGACGACGGCGGCCGCGAGCGAGCGGGAGGGTGGCGGCGGCTGCGTGCGAGTGGGAGGCTGGAGGATCACCACTCATTGTGCTCGACATATCACTACAAGAAACCTGTTAATCCATGACGGATTTCTAATGACATTTTTGGAAACTCTCATCGATGACCTGGTAAAACCCCACAAGCCCGGTGAAAGCCCGCTAAAGCCCGTCTAACCGTTCCCGTATAAAAACTTAACCCTAAATTCCCTCCTCGGCCCCTGCATCATGTCCCACAGCACGTCGCCACCCCTCGTCCCTCCCACAGCTCGTAAACCTTAATAAAATAAACTATAGTAACTAAATAAACCTTAATAAATTAAGTAAAAATAGCAGCAGTAAAATAAATAAAAATAGAAGCAGTAAAATAAATAAAAATAAAATAATTAAAGTAAAATACATAAGTAATTAGAAATAAAATAAATAAGTTTTTTGTTGTAAGTAGAAACAAAACAAAACAAATAAAGCAAAAGAGAAAAAAAACAGAGGAAAAAAATTATGCCACCTACTGGGCCACCACGGCCTGAATACGACTAGAAACCCATCCATGGGAAAGGATTCAGGCCCGCAGAAGGCCCAGTAGGCCCCACAGGCAAAGAGAACAGTTAGGCCCGAAAGCCTGCAGTTGAGAGGAGTTTGAGAGGGTGGGCGCAGCAGCGCTTATAAACCACTCTCGAGCTCTCTCAACTAGCGAGGTGGGACTAAACTTTTGACGCGGGGCAGCACAAGGCCTTTGGTCCCGGTTGGTGCCACCAATCGGGACTAAAGGGGCATTGGTCCCGGTTCGTGGCACCAACCGGGACCAAAGGCCTTTAGTCCCGGTTGGTGCCACCAACTGGGACCAATGAGTTCCCTATATATACCCCATCGCCACAGCAGAGCACTCCAGAGTGCTCTGTTTTTTCTGGCCGGCGAGGGGAGGGCATTTGGGTGCTCTAGCTCACCTCCTATGCACATGAGGTGTTCGATGAAATGTCTGAGCCACACTAGTTAATCTTTGTCCTCTCGAAACTCGACCTCCGAGCTCCATTTTCCCCGAGATTTGTCTAGGTTTAGTGGTCCGTCACGTCCCGTCCCCGTCTTCACCGCCGTCGATCGCCCGCGCCGATCTCGTCGCCAGCACCACCGTGGTGAGCCTCTTGTTCTTATCTTCTTTCTGAAAGGAAAAAATTCTTACTTTAGATAGTTACTTGTCTAATTTTGTTACTTTTATTATTCCTTCTTATTACATAGTGCGATGGTTTTGGTATCCGCCCCCGTCGGCCCTCGTCCTGTCTATGATTCGGATGTGGTATATATTATCTTTTTATAACTATTTGGTTCATTTATTGTTTATGACCAATATACCGACCAACGTGACATAGATTTTATTTATCTAGGAGGTGGTTGAACCGGAAATTCTAACCGACCCTATTGTCGAGAGGTTAAATTTAGTTGAAGAAGAAAACAATTACTTGAAGGAAAAAATAAAAAAAATTGAGGAGGAGAAGATGATATTGGAGTTGCATGTTGCGGATGTCGTCGATGATCACAAGATCAAGATGGATGCAATGCGCTTGAAGATTAGAAAGATTAGAAAATATGTCATTCATACCGAGGCTTGGTATCATTATGCCGTTGGATCAATTGTTACCTTGGTTGCGATTATGATCGTATTTGTTTTCGCATTGAAATGTTTTACATAGTTTCAATGTATGGTTTAATTAATTAGATGCTCTGGAGAGCTATATATATGTTGTTAGATGAGAACTATGTATGTACTTTGGTTCTAATGTGATGATGAACTTCTATTAATTTGGTCACTTAATTATCTATTCATGATGTTCTGTAATGGTTTTTGACACACTTAATTATATATAATGCACGCAGATGAACCGACAATGGATGTACGGTGACAGACACACCTCCGAGTACATTAAGGGTGTGCATGATTTTCTCGAAGTGGCTGAGGCAAACAAGCAGAATGGTTTTATGTGTTGTCCATGCCCTATATGTGGGAATACGAAGTCTTACTCTGACCGGAAAATCCTTCACACCCACCTGCTTTACAAGGGTTTCATGCCACACTATAATGTTTGGACGAGGCACGGAGAAATAGGGGTTATGATGGAAGACGGCGAAGAAGAAGAGGATGATGACAACTATGTGCCCCCTGAATACGGTGATGCTGCAACGGGGGAAGCTGCTGAAGATCAGGAGGAACCAGACGATGTGCCCAATGATGCTGCAAGGGGGGAAGCTGCTGAAGATCAAGAGGAACCAGTGCCCGATGATGATGATCTCCGCCGGGTCATAGTCGATGCAAGGACGCAATGCGAAAGTCAAAAGGAGAAGCTGAAGTTCGATCGCATGTTAGAGGATCACAAAAAGGGGTTGTACCCCAATTGCGAAGATGGCAACACAAAGCTCGGTACCGCACTGGAATTGCTGCAGTGGAAGGCAGAGAATGCTGTGCCTGACAAAGGATTTGAGAAGCTATTGAAAATATTGAAGAAGAAGCTTCCAAAGGATAACGAATTGCCCCACAGTACATACGCAGCAAAGAAGGTCGTATGCCCTCTAGGATTGGAGGTGCAGAAGATACATGCATGCCCTAATGACTGCATCCTCTACCGTGGTGCGTACAAGGATCTGAACGCATGCCCGGTATGCGGTGCATTGCGGTATAAGATCAGACGAGATGACCCTGGTGATGTTGACGGTGAGCCCCCCAGGAAGAGGGTTCCTGCGAAGGTGATGTGGTATGCTCCTATAATACCACGGTTGAAACGCCTGTTCAGAAACGAAGAGCATGCCAAGTTGATGCGATGGCACAGTGAGGAC
This sequence comes from Triticum aestivum, assembly GCF_018294505.1. Lineage (NCBI taxonomy): Eukaryota > Viridiplantae > Streptophyta > Magnoliopsida > Poales > Poaceae > Triticum > Triticum aestivum. The sequence goes on along the minus strand of NC_057799.1, from coordinate 71,187,603 downwards.
CGTAAGAAAGATGGGAAGTTGAGAGCACCCGCTGACGGGTCGCAGTGGAGAAAAATCGAGAGAAAGTACTGGGCTGAGTTTGCAGCTGACCCAAGGAATGTATGGTTTGGTTTAAGCGCGGATGGCATTAATCCTTTCGGGGAGCAGAGCAGCAATCACAGCACCTAGCCCGTGACTCTATGTATGTATAACCTTCCTCCTTGGATGTGCATGAAGCGGAAGTTCATTATGATGCCAGTTCTCATCCAAGGCCCTAAGCAACCCGGCAACGACATTGATGTGTACCTAAGGCCATTAGTTGAAGAACTTTTACAGCTGTGGAATGGAAACGGTGGAGGAATTTAACCTGCACGCGTAGCTGTTTGTAACCATCAACGATTGGCCCGCTCTTAGTAACCTTTCAGGACAGACAAACAAGGGATACCACACATGCACGCACTGTTTAGATGACACTGAAAGTATATACCTGGACAAAAGCAGGAAGAATGTGTACCTGGGCCATCGTCGATTTCTTCCGACCAACCATCAATGTCGAAAGAAAGGCAAGCATTTCAAAGGCGAGGCAGATCACCGGAAGAAGCCCGCCATGCGTACCGGTGATCACGTACTTGCTATGGTCAATGATTTACACGTAATCTTTGGAAAGGGTCCCGACGGACTAGCTGTTCCGAATGACGCTGAGGGACACGCACCCATGTGGAAGAAGAAATCTATATTTTGGGACCTACCCTACTGGAAAGAGCTAGAGGTCCGCTCTTCAATCGACGTGATGCACGTGACGAAGAACCTTTGCGTGAATCTGCTAGGCTTCTTGGGCGTGTATGGGAAGACAAAAGATACACCTGAGGCACGGGAGGACCTGCAACGTTTGCACGAAAAAGACGGCATGCCTCCGAAGCAGTATGAAGGTCCTGCCAGCTACGCTCTTACGAAAGAAGAGAAAGAAATCTTCTTTGAATGCCTGCTCAGTATGAAGGTCCCGACTGGCTTCTCGTCGAATATAAAGGGAATAATAAATATGCCAGAGAAAAAGTTCCAGAACCTAAAGTCTCATGACTGCCACGTGATTATGACACAACTGCTTCCGGTTGCATTGAGGGGGCTTCTACCGGAAAACGTCCAATTAGCCATTGTGAAGCTATGTGCATTCCTCAATGCAATCTCTCAGAAGGTGATCGATCCAGAAATCATACCAAGGCTAAGGAGTGATGTGGCGCAATGTCTTGTCAGTTTCGAGCTGGTGTTCCCACCATCCTTCTTCAATATCATGACGCATGTCCTAGTTCATCTAGTCGACGAGATTGTCATTCTGGGGCCTGTATTTCTACACAATATGTTCCCCTTTGAGAGGTTCATGGGAGTCCTAAAGAAATATGTCCGTAACCGCGCTAGGCCAGAAGGAAGCATCTCCATGGGCCATCAAACAGAGGATGTCATTGGGTTTTGTGTTGACTTCATTCCTGGCCTTAAGAAGATAGGTCTCCCTAAATCGCGGTATGAGGGGAGATTGACTGGAAAAGGCACGCTTGGAGGGGGGACTCAATAATATGCAGGGACGGATATTCTTGGTCTCAAGCACACTACACAGTTCTACAGAACTCTACCTTGGTGACCCCGTATATCGATGAACACAAGAACAGTCTGCGCTCCAAACACCCGGAGCAGTGTGACGACTGGATTACATGTGAACACATCAGGACTTTCAGCAGTTGGTTGGAAACACGTCTCAGAGGTGACACCACTGTTTGTGATGAGTTGTACTCATTGTCCAGGGGACCATCTTCGACTGTATTGACTTACAAAGGATACGAGATAAATGGGAATACATTTTACACGATCGCCCAAGATCAAAAGAGCACCAACCAAAACAGCGGTGTCCGCTTTGATGCAGCAACCGAGAGGGGAAAGGACACATATTATGGTTACATAATGGACATATGGGAACTTGACTATGGACATGATTTTAAGGTCCCTTTGTTTAAGTGCAAATGGGTCAATCTGTCAGGAGGCGGGGTACATGTAGACCCACAGTACGGAATGACAACAGTGGATCTGAACAATCTTGGGTACACTGACGAACCGTTCGTCCTAGCCAATGATGTGGCACAGGTTATCTATGTGAAGGACATGTGTACCAGACCGAGGAAAAGAAAAGATAAGGAAGCGAATACATCATACGATGAGCCAAAGCGCCACATAGTTCTTTCAGGAAAAAGGGACATTGTGGGAGTGGAGGGCAAGACAGACATGTCTGAAGATTATGAAAAGTTTCATGAAATTCCTCCCTTCAAAGTCAAGGCTGACCCAAGCATCCTGATAAACGATGAAGATTATCCATGGTTACGGCGCAATAAGCAAATGACACAAGCGAAGAAAAAGTGAAGACTTTCTCCCGCAACTATTATGATGATACCATGCCAACTTTGTAATAGACGAGTATGATACCATTGTCCGTTTTGTACAAGAAGTGCATCTAGTTTTTGCCGTAACCCTTTCAACTTTCTTGCACATGCTATGTGGATGAAATGATGATACCATGCCAACTTTCAACCTTTTCAGAGTTCCTTTGAAATGCTTTTCAATTTTAGGGTCTTATAGCTCAAAATAATTAGTAAATGCATGAAAAATAACAGGCCAAAAATTAAAAATTATGCCACCTATTGGGCCACCACGGCCTGAATACGATTAGAAACCCATCCATGGGCCAGGATTCAGGCCCGCAGAAGGCCCAGTAGGCCCACAGGCATGTACAGAGAGGTTAGGCCCGTAAGCCTGTTTTAGAGAGGAGCTCGACAGCTCAGGCGCACCGCACCTTATAAACAGGCGCGGTTCTCTCTTAGCTAGCGAGGTGGGACTAAACTCACCACCACGCCGTTGTGCAAGGCCATTGGTCCCGGTTGGTGGCACGAACCGGGACCAATTCCACCCTTTGGTCCCTGTTGGTGCCACGAACCGGTAGTAATGAGGCTGTGGCCCCACAAGCACCTTTAGTACCTGTTCGTGGCACGAACCGGTACTAGAGTTTCTTACTAAGCAGTTTTTTAGTCCCACCTCGCTAGCTGAGAGGCACTAGGAGCGGTTTATAAGCCCTGAGTGCAGAGACGATGAAGAAGAGGCGCAATGCTCACGTTGCTTAGCTTCAAGCCTTGAGGAATAAGGTAGACTGCATCGAGCTATGTGCAGTGCAGTCTACACTATTCCGAAAGGCTTGAAGCAAATCAACGAGCATTGCACCTCTTTTTTATTTTTAATAACTTATTACAACTCCGGACTTCTTGTGTTCCGACAAAATAAAATAAACTTTCATAAAATTTATGAAACTAAAATTAACAAAGTATTTTCTGTTCAAAACATTATAAGAAACCTCTATTATTATTGAAACTAAAATCATATAAAATTGATGCAACTAAAATTATCGAATTATTTTCTGTTCAAAATCATTAAAAGCAAAAAGAATTTTCATAAAGAACTTTTTTTGATAGAAACTTTAATAGCAAAAAGAATTATCATAAAGTAAAATAAATAAGTAATTAGAAACAAAATAAAATAAATAAATAAGTTTTTTGTTGTAAGTAGAAACAAAACAAAATAAATATAGCAAAAAAGAAAACAAAAAAACTAAATACAGCAAAAAGAATTTTCATAAAGAACTAATGGCACTAATAGAAAGTTTATATTTTTTTTAAAACTAATGGCACTAACAGACAGT
>NC_057799.1:71182373-71182842 GCF_018294505.1 Triticum aestivum | reverse complement strand
CCACTGCCGCCCCTGCCTCGACGCCGCCCCTCCTCCCCGTTCGGTCCGGCTCCGGCGACCCCCTTTCCTCCTTGTCCCCTCGATCCTCTTCATATAATTTTTTTTCATATAATTTTTTTTCATATGCATATGTTGATTATATGGATGGATGGATGATGTATATGTTCATTATATGGATGGATGGATGATGTATGCTTTTTTTCATATAATTTTTTTAGGCAGATTTTTAGATTTTTTAGGCAGATTTTTAGAATTTTTTGTGTATGTATGTTATGTTTATATGTATGTATGTATGTTCATATGTATGTATGTTTATATGCAAAGCATATGCAAAGAAAATGTATGAATGGTCATATGCAAAGAAAAATGTATGTATGGTCATATGCAAAGAAAATGTATGTATGTATGTTCATATGAAAGAAAAATGTATGTATGTATATCTGTTTATATGTCTTTTTTTAATTTTTTT